>NW_027468961.1:0-5000 GCF_051014615.1 Bombus vancouverensis nearcticus
CTTCGTTCCAGTCCACTCCCTTGATTACTATGTTTCTTCTTCTTTCCTCTCTCTCTGCCCTGTCCTGATCCTCTCCAATTCTTCTGATTCTACCCAATAATTCTTTCTTTTCCCATTCCCACTCTCCTTTCTCTCTGTCTGTCTCTCTTTCCCTTCTTTCCCTTTCCTCTTTCATTTCTCTCTTCAGCTTCTCCACTTGCTTTTCCAATATACATATATTTTATTTCCTCGATGATTGCCTCGAATCCTCTTTCCATTTTCTCTATTTTTTCCACCACTGCCTCCATTACTTTCTCTCTGGCTGGTGTCTCTTTTTCTGTCGAACTGTATTTGTCCAGTGTATTTTTGAAGACTGCTTTACCAGTACTCCTTGGTCTTCCCCTGTTTGTCGCCATCTACCGTTTCCCTACCTTACTTTGTTTTGCCGCGCTTCTAGTCTCCTAACCTCTTCTTTTCTAGTTTTTCTTATTTGTAGCTTTCTCTCGTTCTTGTCTCCTTTTTCGCTTTTCTTTTGCCTTCTCCTTGTATGCTCACTCTTTATTTTCCCTTCTTCATGCCTCTTTATGCTTCCTGTTCCTTTTTCCCTTCACACTTCACTTTTTCCCCAGAGATCTCCGTCCGTGTGTTACCCTCGGCCCGATCCGAACCGAAAGTCCAAGTAAGGATTACCATTTTTGGCAAGCGAGTTTATGTAATTGTCCATTTTGTCGTCATATGCTTTAGAGAATTTTGTGTGCACTTAGTATCGATGTTAGTATAGTTGATTGGAAGGTTTCTGTTTTCTTCATATTTGATTTGGCAACCATGCCCCATTTTTGTAGTTCATAAGACCAGGCTGCATATGTCCGATTTAGATTTTCTTGCTACGAGCTACATGGAATTTCTGATTAGATGTAAGTGTTTAGTTTTTTCTTGTATGTGTTTCTTCCAGTTCAACTTATGACCCAGATGTAACTCATATCAAATTTAATTTATATATATATATCTATAAATATATATATATAAATATTTTAAAATTTAAATACACATATATTTATATATATATATATATTTAATGTATTTAAATACACACACAAATCTACTTATTTATATTTATATATATATATATAAACACAAACTTACTAATAATATTAATATATTTATATAAATACATACAAATTTATTAATATACACACATATTTAAATATATATATAAAATACACACACACACACATATTTAAATATAATTTTTAAAATAAAATTAATTTTTAAATTAATAATACTAATTAAAAATCAATAAATAAATATTAAATAATTTATTTATATGTATATATATAAATTTAATAAAAATTAATTTTTTAATTAATTAAATTTATATAAACAAACTTTTATATATTTAAATATAATAATTAAAAACTTAATCTATATATATATACATATAAATTTTTATAATTTTTAAATTAATAATAATTTATTATAAAAAAATTTTATTAAAAATTAAATATTTTTTTAAATACAAATTAAAATACTATCAAAACAATAAATTCTTTTATTAAATAAATTAATATTAAATATATTAAAATTAACACTAATAATTCAACCCAACATATTATTATTAATTTATCATATCGAATACGAGGTAATACACCACGAATTATAATTAATAAAATTAAATGAAATAAATAAACTAAAATAAAACTAAATGATCATCAATTTAATCCAAAAAACATTATTGTTAATAATAATCTTATAAATATAACATTTAAATATTTAGATAAAAAAAATTAATACAAATAATCTTCTATAATATTCAACATTAAATCCAGAAACTAATTCTGATTCACCTTCAATCAAATCAAATGGAACTCGATTTAAATCAATTAATGCTCTAATTATAAAAATAATATATAAAGGATATATATAAAAAAATATATATATTATATTGAAATTTTATAAATATAAATAAAGAATAATTCTCAATTAAAATTATTAGTAAAAAAAAAACCAAAAATAATAAAATTTCAAATGAAATTATTTGAGAAACTGAACGTAATGAACCTAAAATTGAATAATTACATAAAGACACTCAACCAATTATTATAATTGGATAAACCATTAATCTCAAAATTAATATTAAAAAAATAATTCTATAATCAATAAAAAGAAAAGAATATATTCAAGGATAAATAAATCATAATATTAATGATAAAAAAATATAATTATTGGACTATATAAATATAAATTATTAAAATTAAAAAAAAAATTCCTTTGATATCAATTTTAAAGCATCTCTAAAAGGTTGAAATAAACCTTTAATTATTAATTTATTTGGACCTTTTCGTAATTGAATATAACCTAATATTTTACGTTCAAATAAAGTTAAAAAAGCCACTCTAATCAAAATTATAAATATTAATAAAAAATTAAAAAAAAATTATTATATATTATAATTTTATTATAATTTATTTAAATTCTAAATTTAATGCACTAATTTGCTAATATAATCAAAATTATTAATTAAAGTTAATAATATAATTTAATTAAAAATTATAGTCCTTTCGTACAAATAATTTATTTATTTTTATAGATAGAAACCAATCTGACTCACGTCGATTTGAACTCAAATCATGTAAGATTTTAAAAGTCGAACAGACTTAATTATTAAACTTCTGCATTTAAAATTTATCTTAATTCAACATCGAGATCGCAATCATCTTTATTAATATGATCTTTAAAAAGATATTACGCTGTTATCCCTAAGGTAATTTATTCTTTTAATTTATAATACAAGATCATTAATTATTCTTTAATTAAAGTTTATATTTAAAATAAAGTTTTATAAATTTACTGATCCTCCCAATTAAATATTTATATTTAAAAAATTTAAAATCTAATATATATAAATATAAAATTCTGTAGGGTCTTATCGTCTCATAAATATATTTTAGCATTTTTACTAAAACTTTAAATTAATTATATATATATGAGACAGTATATATCTCATTAATTCTTTCATTCTAGTTTTTAATTAAAAAACAATTGATTATGCTACCTTTGTACAGTCAATTATACTGCAGCCATTAAATAATTAAATCATTGGGCAGATAGACTTAAAATTAAAATCAATAAGCCATGTTTTTGATAAACAGGTGAATATATTTAATTTGCCTAATTCCTTATATATATATATATATATATTTCAAAATTTATTAAAAAATAAAAATTTTAAACATAAAATATTACTAATATAATCATTATACTTAATTTAAATAAATTATAAATTATTTTTTTTATAATAAATATATATTATTCAATTTTATATAAATTTCTTAAATTTTTAAAATAAAATCATTAAATTATTAAGTATTTATTAATAAAAATTATTACTAAATCAATATAATTATAATATAAATTTTTAAATAATAATAATAATTTAATTATATATTTAAATTTATAGATTATCCCATAAATTTTTTATATAAAAATAAAAAAATTATAAAATAAATTTTTTATATTTTTTATATATAAATTAAATTCATTTTAAAAAAAACTAGATATAAAAAAATCGATTAACATTTAATTTCTAAATATATATTATAATTTTTTATTCAACAAAAACATAATTATATATTTAACTCTTTTTCTTTCGAGAATAATAAAATTACTAAATTATATTAATTAACCCTGATACAAAAGGTACAAAATTTATTTTACTTATTTAATTCTTTAAAATTTCATTCACATTACTAAATCTATATATCATTATATTATTTCATAAATTATTACTTTAACAATTATTTATTATACAACTTTACAAAAATATAATTTAATAAATTTTAAACTAAAATATTAAATTTATTATTTAAAAAAAAATTCAATTTAAATAATTTTCATTAAAAATGAAATATTATAAAAACTAATTTTTTATCTAAAAACATTTTCCAATATTTTTACTATGTTACGACTTATTCCACAAATGAAATTGACCGGCAATTTGTACACTTTTCACAACTATTTTCAAATTAATTAATTTATTAATTTTACTTTTGAATCCTCTTTCAAATTAATATTAAAATATAATTATTAAAAAATTAAATTTATTATAACTCATAAATTCTTAAATATACTACATTTTGATTTGAATTAAAATTTTTTATTAAATTTTTATTAAAATTAATTTTATATAATAATATACAACAATACATAAACATCTACTTAAGTTTATCTTATCGTGGATTATCAAATTAAACCACAAGTGGCAGATAGCGCGGAGACAATGTATCTATGTGCTGAATCAAAAGTAAAACTTTTTTATTTCTAATTTCTCCAAAATTAAACTTTTACTAATATATTTGTGATGTTAGATTTACTTATTGATATGTATTTAATTATCATTTACTCAGTAAGCAAATATGCTCCAAATTATATCGTGCTTGGTCTTATCTGAATGAGAAAAGTGTGACAAATATGTTGGTAAATGATTTCATTTACTACAATGAATCAAAAATAAAAAGAATTTGATTTATGAGTTGAGGGTCTCAGCTTGTGGGAAGTTTTTAATGTTTGCGTAATGTACGCCTAGTATAGGTGCTCACGTAAACGTTGCACTTCATACTACCATTTATTGACTTACAATGTAACCATTCCTTAGACTATGAACTTACAAACTAGTATAGGGAGGCCCGATATTGTATTATGGATCGCTGACATTTTAGGAGGGGGAAGAAAGAGAATAAACGTATGAGATATATAATTACGTATATATGATTACACAATTGCAGGGAACATTTTCTTAATTTAACTGTGTTTGTATAACTGTGTTTGTCAATTCACATCAGAGACCAGGCCACACACCGCGGGCAGGATGGCGCCCAGATGTCTGCACATCCTTGGCGCGTGCCCTCAGTAGTCCTAAGTACCCACCAGGGGTCTTGGAATTTTCATAGTTAAGGTCCTTCAGGCCAAGCGAGTATCTCTTGTCTTAGATTTCCTTTTACGTTTATTGTTTACTACGGGTTAAC